>NW_026510862.1:267500-301617 GCF_027579735.1 Bombina bombina | reverse complement strand
ATTGAACATGCAAACATAAAACAGTGCAAGTGGATTAAACCTTTAGGAGGAAGATAATAAACAATAGAGAAAGAGAAAGTGCCGGGCAAGTCGCCCATCATACCGTAACTTCAAGCTACCGTATTTTTACCGGTTTTGCTGGCATTACAGTTTCCCTTTAAAAGCCTTCAAAAATCCTCCTGTTCGTCATCTGATCTCATAAATAAATCAATGATATCTTGTGATACATTTGTAAGGCAGTCATCGTATGGATCTAATTCCGTATCAGATGGTGTGGTCTCAGCTTCGGCTTCTTCTTCATCTTGCCACAAGTAGTCATCCTCCATACCATCTAATGAATTTGATATGCCACACTTCTTGAAAGACCTGATTACTGTTTCTGCATTAATATCATTCCAGGCTTTTAGGACAAACTTGCATAAAACATCCAACTGTGGAGCACGCATGTTTCCTCCCTTTGTGAATGACTTTTCGCCGCTAACCATCCACTCATTCCACTGTTCTCGAATGCGATCTTTAAATGGCTTGTTTAGGCACACATCCAGTGGCTTTATACTCACTTATAAACATAAGGCTGTTTGTCATTAAGCATGTAAACTCACTTATAAACATAAGGCTGTTTGTCATTAAGCATGTAAACTCACTTATAAACATAAGGCTGTTTGTCATTAAGCATGTAAACTCACTTATAAACATAAGGCTGTTTGCAATTAAGCATGTAAACTCACTTATAAACAAAGGCTGTTTTCCATTAAGCATGTAAACTCACTTATAAACATAAGGCTGTTTGCCATTAAGCATGTAAACTCACTTATAAACATAAGGCTGTTTGCCATTAAGCATGTAAACTCACTTATAAACATAAGGCTGTTTGCCATTAAGCATGTAAACTCACTTATAAACATAAGGCTGTTTGCCATTAAGCATGTAAACTCACTTATAAACATAAGGATGTTTGCCATTAAGCATGTAAACTCACTTATAAAACATAAGGCTGTTTGCCATTAAGCATGTAAACTCACTTATAAACATAAGGCTGTTTGCCATTAAGCATGTAAACTCACTTATAAACATAAGGCTGTTTGCCATTAAGCATGTAAACTCACTTATAAACATAAGGCTGTTTTCCATTAAGCATGTAAACTCACTTATAAACATAAGGCTGTTTTCCATTAAGCATGTAAACTCATTTATAAACATAAGGCTGTTTGCCATTAAGCATGTAAACTCACTTATAAACATAAGGCTGTTTGCCATTAAGCATGTAAACTCACTTATAAACATAAGGCTGTTTGCCATTAAGCATGTAAACTCACTTATAAACATAAGGCTGTTTGCCATTAAGCATGTAAACTCACTTATAAACATAAGGCTGTTTGCCATTAAGCATGTAAACTCACTTATATAACATAAGGCTGTTTGCCATTAAGCATGTAAACTCACTTATAAACATAAGGCTGTTTGCCATTAAGCATGTAAACTCACTTATAAACATAAGGCTGTTTGCCATTAAGCATGTAAACTCACTTATAAACATAAGCTTGTTTGCCATTAAGCATGTAAACTCACTTATAAACATAAGCCTGTTTGCCATTAAGCATGTAAACTCACTTATAAACATAAGGCTGTTTGCCATTAAGCATGTAAACTCACTTATAAACATAAGGCTGTTTGCCATTAAGCATGTAAACTCACTTATAAACATAAGGCTGTTTGCCATTAAGCATGTAAACTCACTTATAAACATAAGGCTGTTTGCCATTAAGCATGTAAACTCACTTATAAACATAAGGCTGTTTGCCATTAAGCATGTAAACTCACTTATAAACATAAGGCTGTTTGTCATTAAGCATGTAAACTCACTTATAAACATAAGGCTGTTTGCCATTAAGCATGTAAACTCACTTATAAACATAAGGCTGTTTGCCATTAAGCATGTAAACTCACTTATAAACATAAGGCTGTTTGCCATTAAGCATGTAAACTCACTTATAAACATAATGCTGTTTGCAATTAAGCATGTAAACTCACTTATAAACATAAGCTTGTTTGCCATTAAGCATGTAAACTCACTTATAAACATAAGGCTGTTAGCCTTATGTTTATAAGTGAGTTTACATGCTTAATGGCAAACAGCCTTATGTTTATAAGTGAGTTTACATGCTTAATGGCAAACAGCCTTATGTTTATAAGTGAGTTTACATGCTTAATGGCAAACAGCCTTATGTTTATAAGTGAGTTTGCCATTAAGCATGTAAACTCACTTATAAACATAAGGCTGTTTGCAATTAAGCATGTAAACTCACTTATAAACATAAGGCTGTTTGTCATTGAACATGCAAACATAAAACAGTGCAAGTGGATTAAACTTTTAGGAGGAAGATAATAAACAATAGAGAAAGAGAAAGTGCCGGGCAAGTCGCCCATCATACCGTAACTTCAAGCTACCGTATTTTTACCGGTTTTGCTGGCATTACAGTTTCCCTTTAAAAGCCTTCAAAATCCTCCTGTTCGTCATCTGATCTCATAAATAAATCAATGATATCTTGTGATACATTTGTAAGGCAGTCATCGTATGGATCTAATTCCGTATCAGATGGTGTGGTCTCAGCTTCGGCTTCTTCTTCATCTTGCCACAAGTAGTCATCCTCCATACCATCTAATGAATTTGATATGCCACACTTCTTGAAAGACCTGATTACTGTTTCTGCATTAATATCATTCCAGGCTTTTAGGACAAACTTGCATAAAACATCCAACTGTGGAGCACGCATGTTTCCTCCCTTTGTGAATGACTTTTCGCCGCTAACCATCCACTCATTCCACTGTTCTCGAATGCGATCTTTAAATGGCTTGTTTAGGCACACATCCAGTGGCTTTATACTCACTTATAAACATAAGGCTGTTTGTCATTAAGCATGTAAACTCACTTATAAACATAAGGCTGTTTGTCATTAAGCATGTAAACTCACTTATAAACATAAGGCTGTTTGTCATTAAGCATGTAAACTCACTTATAAACATAAGGCTGTTTGTCATTAAGCATGTAAACTCACTTATAAACATAAGGCTGTTTGCAATTAAGCATGTAAACTCACTTATAAACAAAAGGCTGTTTTCCATTAAGCATTTAAACTCACTTATAAACATAAGGCTGTTTGCCATTAAGCATGTAAACTCACTTATAAACATAAGGCTGTTTGCCATTAAGCATGTAAACTCACTTATAAACATAAGGCTGTTTGCCATTAAGCATGTAAACTCACTTATAAACATAAGGCTGTTTGCCATTAAGCATGTAAACTCACTTATAAACATAAGGATGTTTGCCATTAAGCATGTAAACTCACTTATAAACATAAGGCTGTTTGCCATTAAGCATGTAAACTCACTTATAAACATAAGGCTGTTTGCCATTAAGCATGTAAACTCACTTATAAACATAAGGCTGTTTGCCATTAAGCATGTAAACTCACTTATAAACATAAGGCTGTTTGCCATTAAGCATGTAAACTCACTTATAAACATAAGGCTGTTTGCCATTAAGCATGTAAACTCACTTATAAACATAAGGCTGTTTGCCATTAAGCATGTAAACTCACTTATAAACATAAGCTTGTTTGCCATTAAGCATGTAAACTCACTTATAAACATAAGCCTGTTTGCCATTAAGCATGTAAACTCACTTATAAACATAAGACTGTTTGCCATTAAGCATGTAAACTCACTTATAAACATAAGGCTGTTTGCCATTAAGCATGTAAACTCACTTATAAACATAAGGCTGTTTGCCATTAAGCATGTAAACTCACTTATAAACATAAGGCTGTTTGCCATTAAGCATGTAAACTCACTTATAAACATAAGGCTGTTTGCCATTAAGCATGTAAACTCACTTATAAACATAAGGCTGTTTGTCATTAAGCATGTAAACTCACTTATAAACATAAGGCTGTTTGCCATTAAGCATGTAAACTCACTTATAAACATAAGGCTGTTTGCCATTAAGCATGTAAACTCACTTATAAACATAATGCTGTTTGCAATTAAGCATGTAAACTCACTTATAAACATAAGCTTGTTTGCCATTAAGCATGTAAACTCACTTATAAACATAAGGCTGTTTGCCTTATGTTTATAAGTGAGTTTACATGCTTAATGGCAAACAGCCTTATGTTTATAAGTGAGTTTACATGCTTAATGGCAAACAGCCTTATGTTTATAAGTGAGTTTACATGCTTAATGGCAAACAGCCTTATGTTTATAAGTGAGTTTACATGCTTAATGGCAATTTGCCATTAAGCATGTAAACTCACTTATAAACATAAGGCTGTTTGCAATTAAGCATGTAAACTCACTTATAAACATAAGGCTGTTTGTCATTGAACATGCAAACATAAAACAGTGCAAGTGGATTAAACTTTTAGGAGGAAGATAATAAACAATAGAGAAAGAGAAAGTGCCGGGCAAGTCGCCCATCATACCGTAACTTCAAGCTACCGTATTTTTACCGGTTTTGCTGGCATTACAGTTTCCCTTTAAAAGCCTTCAAAATCCTCCTGTTCATCATCTGATCTCATAAATAAATCAATGATATCTTGTGATACATTTGTAAGGCAGTCATCGTATGGATCTAATTCCGTATCAGATGGTGTGGTCTCAGCTTCGGCTTCCTCTTCATCTTGCCACAAGTAGTCATCCTCCATACCATCTAATGAATTTGATATGCCACACTTCTTGAAAGACCTGATTACTGTTTCTGCATTAATATCATTCCAGGCTTTTAGGACAAACTTGCATAAAACATCCAACTGTGGAGCACGCATGTTTCCTCCCTTTGTGAATGACTTTTCGCCGCTAACCATCCACTCATTCCACTGTTCTCGAATGCGATCTTTAAATGGCTTGTTTAGGCACACATCCAGTGGCTTTATATCTCACCTGTGGGTTAGGGGGGAGCCTAGCGAGGAGGACATCTACATAAGGTGTCCGGGAAACAGATGTCCTAGCAGCTACCTTACAATTGTATTGATCTTGGGTCACTGATATGAGGCCTCTAATGATAATGACAAGCCATTTTTTGTGTCTGTCCTGTCTGGGGGTTAAGAGGGGGGGGCCCCGTGACAAGGACAATTACAATTTACTACTGTGCTTATGTGTATCATTATTATCTCATTATTGTTCAAGACTATCCTTTCATAATCTGTGTTATGAGATTTATATTAAGCCCAGACCACGCAACACTTCATTTTATTTATTATATTGTGCAATGGGCTAATCGCCTCTATGTTTACTTACTGTAGATACTATGTGTACGTTCACCTCCCCCCCCCCCCCTACATACAGAGCCCACTCCAGGGCTCAAATTAGGCAAACTATTTTCGCAGCAAACCCTTTGATATCACGGTAGTATAAGCTTCCTCATTGACTAGACCTAACTTGTGTGTTCCTTGGATGGGGAATTATGGTTCCATATAATGCTATTCATATATGTGCTTAAGGGAACATTTATCTCATGTTTTCCCTTTCCAGGGTACTCATAGGCCCTATTAATTGCACCCTTTTCAGTATGTGTGCTCATCTATTTCAGACCTGCGTGTCCAAATACCTTTGTTTGTACCTATTAGAGCAAGGGACCTGCGTGTCCCAATTGTTACTTATGTTTGTAAAACCAAATAAAAAGTTACTATAAAAAAAAAAAAAAAAAAGCAGCAAATAACTATTGAAGATCAGGTGAAACCCTAACAGTATCGGATACAAATATGATTGTCTTAAATGAGAAAGACGGTGTATTTTGCTGTGTGGTTGGGTGTGATATCTACTGTATCTGCTTGTGCTTTTAATGGATTCAATTAGTTTAATCCTTCTGTGAATTTTAAACCTACAGATAGTAGGGTAGTGTTTTATGTCTAAAAAAATATGTTTTTTTTTCAGAACCAATTTGCGTACAAATCTATTAACATCTACAATTGTGTAAAATACTTCAAAATGAATTGCTGCCGAAAAACCCAAACCTTTATTCAAAAGTTAAATATGTGACTTAAAATATAATCAGAGAGGTTAATTTAACTGCTCCTATTTCTTGGATCTCTTTCTCATTCTGCTGGGGTATCTGAATCCCTGTTCTCCCTTTTTTGGGGGTACTAGTCTGTTGGGGGGATTTTACTAAAGATCTCAGATGTACTGTCTCTATTGAAGGTAACTGTACTACTTCATCTTCCATAGATTTAGTGGTTCTTGTATCCTGATATCTGTGTCTATGCTGGAAAAAGTAACCCTTCTAGAGGTATTCTTTTGCTTTGTTTTTCCTATGTACTTATTTCTGCCTTTCTTCCATTGTCTGCACTCATGTTGTCTGGTTCTTTTGCCAAGAAGTAAACAACAACCAATTCATAATCCTTGTCATCTCTTTGATACTTTTAACTTTTGATTAACTTTTCTCACTCTGAAAGTTCAGTCTAATTTATTAAGTGTATACTAGTTGTTTTTATAATCACTGTATTTTTGTGTCATCTCAAATTGTGTCAAAATGCCAAATATTCTATCAATTTCTTTAAGTAAAGTATCCCTTTCGTTCTTTTTATGCCTGAACAATTGTTTCATGAGTATAATGGAGCAAATAGTTAAATTCATATTCATTCCTCCATGAACTGGAGTTATATCCAAAACAAAGGAAGGGTAACATTTTCATGTGTAACCCTCTAGGTACTTTTTTTTTCCATATATATATATATATATATATATATATATATATATATATATATATATATATATATATATAAATCCAGAAACTCAATATCCCACCAGTAGATTTGTTTCTTTAAATCTTACGGCTAGATCACTGAGTTTGGCGGTTAGCCTTTAAAAAAGCAGCGTTGAGAGGTCCCCACCGCTCTTTTTTAATGCCCGCTAGTATTACGAGTCTGGCAGGTACAGGTGTACCCGCTCACTTTTTATTCCGCGTGGGGAGACTCGAGGCTACCGCACATCCCCTTACGTCAATTGCGTATCTTATCTTTTAATGGGACTTGCCTAACGCCGGTATTACGAGTCTTGGAATAAGTGAGCAGTAGACCCTCTCCTGTCCAGACTCCTACCGTCAGTAGTAAAGAGTTTTATGGGCTAACGCCGGAACATAAAGCTCTTACTAAAGTGCTAAAAAGTACACTAATACCCATAAACTACCTATTAAACCCCTAAACCGAGGGCCCCCCACATCGCAAACACTATAATAAATTTTTTTTAACCCCTAATCTGCTGACCGGACATCGCCGCCACCTACATTATACCTATGAACCCCTAATCTGCTGCCCCTAACATCGCCGACACCGTACATTATATTTATTAACTCCTAATCTGCCACTCCAACGTCCGCCGCCAACTGCCTACAATTATTAACCCCTAATCTGCCGACCGGACATCGCCGCAACTGAAATAAATGTATTAACCCCTAAACTGCCGCACTCCCTCTCTCGCAAACACTAGTTAAATTGTATTAACCCCTATCTGCCCGCACTAACATTGCCAACACCTACTTACATTTATTAACCCCTAATCTCTCACCCCCAACGTTTTTGCTACTATATTAAAGGTATTTAACCCCTAAACCTAAGTCTAAACCTAACCATAACCCCCCAACTTAAATATAATTTAAATACATCTAAATAAAATTACTAAAATTAAATAAATTATTCCTATTTAAAACTAAATACCTGTAAAATAAACCATAAGCTAGCTACAATATAACTAATAGTTACATTGTAGCTATCTTATGATTTATTTTTATTTTACAGGCAAGTTTGTATTTATTTTAACTAGGTACAATAGTTATTAAATAGTTATTAACTATTTAATAGCTACCTAGCTAAAATAAGTGCAAAATTACCTGTAGAATAAATCCTAACCTAAGTTACAATTAAACCTAACACTACACTATAATTAAATAAATTACCTAAACTACCTAAAATTAATTACAATTAAATTCAATAAACTAAATTACGGAAAAAAACAACACTAAATTACAGAAAAAAAAATACAAGAAGTTTAATCTAAGCCCCCTAGTAAAATAAAAAAGCCCCCCAAAATAATAAAAGGCCCTACCCTATACTAAATTACAAATAGCCCTTTTGCGGGGCATTGCCCCAAAGTAATCAGCTCTTTTACCTGTAAAAAAAGAATACAATACCCCCCCAAAATTAAAACCCACCACCCACACGCCCCTACTCTAAAACCCACCCAATACCACCTTAAAAAAATCTAACACTACCCCATTGAAGATCACCCTAACCTTGAGCCGTCTTCACCCAGCCGGGCACAAGTGGTCATCCGATCCGTCCAGAAGTCTTCATCCGATGGGGCAAAAGAGGACATCCGGACCGGGAGAAGGCTTTCATCCAAGCGGCATCTTCTATCTTCATCTATCGGGCGAGGAGCGACTCCATCTTGAAGACATCCGGCGCGGAGCATCCATCCAGCACGAGCAACTAACGACGAATGACGGTTCCTTTTTGGATCAGCCATAGAATGCAAGGTCAATTTTTCCTACCTTAATTCTGATTGGCTGATAGAATCCTATCAGAATTCGAGGGACGCCATCTTGGATGACGTCATTTAAGGAACCGTCATTCGTCGTTAGTGGATGGATGCTCCGCACCGGATGTCTTCAAGATGGAGTCGCTCCTCGTCGGATGGATGAAGATAGAAGATGCCGCTTCGGTGAAAGCCTTCTCCCGGTCCGGATGTCCTCTTCTGCCCGGATAGGATGAAGACTTCTGCAAGTCCTGGATGTCCTCTTCTGCCCGGATCTGATGAAGACTTCTGGACGGATCGGATGACCACTTGTGCCCGGGCTGGGTGAAGACGGCTCAAGGTAGGGTGATCTTCAATGGGGTAGTGTTAGTTTTTTTTAAGGGGGTATTGGGTGGGTTTTAGAGTAGGGGTGTGTGGGTGGTGGGTTTTAATGTTGGGGGGGGTATTGTATTTTTTTTTACAGGTAAAAGAGCTGATTACTTGGGGCAATGCCCCGTAAAAGGGCCTTTTAAGGCTATTTGTAATTTAGCATAGGGTAGGGCATTTTATTATTTTGGGGGGCTTTTTTATTTTATTAGGGGGCTTAGATTAGGTGTAATTAGTTTAAAACTTCTTGTATTTTTTTTATTTTCTGTAATTTAGTGTTTGTTTCGTAATTTAGTTTATTGAATTAATTGTAATTATTTTAATTTAATTTAGTTAATTTATTTATTTATAGAGTAGTGTTAGGTGTAATTGTAACTTAGGTTAGGATTTATTTTACAGGTAATTTTGTACTTATTTTAGCTAGGTAGTTATTAAATAGTTAATAACTATTTAATAACTATTGTACCTAGTTAAAATAAATACAAAGTTGCCTGTAAAATAAAAATAAACCCTAAACTAGCTACAACTAGCTGTAATTATTAGTTATATTGTAGCTAGCTTAGGGTTTATTTTATCGGTAAGTATTTAGTTTTAAATAGGAATAATTTATTTAAATTAGTTATTTTATTTAGATTTATTTAAATTATATTTTAATTATGGGGGTGTTAGGGTTAGGGTTAGACTTGGGTTTAGGGGTTAATAACTTTATTATAGTGGCGGCGACGGCGGCAGATTAGGGGTTAATTAATTTAATATAGTTGCGGTGACGTTGGGGGGAGATTAGGGGTTAATAAATATAATGTAGGGTTCGGTGATGTTAGGGGCAGCAGATTAGGGGTTCATTAGTATAATGTAGGTGGCGGCGGAGTCCGGAGCGGCAGATTAGGGGTTAATAGTATAATGCAGGTGGCGACGATGTCGGGGGTGGCAGATTAGGGGTTAATAAATATAATGTAGGTGTCGGCAATGTTAGGGGCAGCAGATTAAGGGTTCATAGGGATAATGTAGGCAACGGCAGTGTCCGGAGCGGGCAGATTAGGGGTTAAAAATATAATGGAGGTGTCTGCGATGTTGGGGACGGCAGATTATGTGTTAATAAGTGTAAGATTAGGGGTGTTTAGACTCGGGGGTTCATGTTAGGGTGTTAGGTGTAGACATAACTTTTATTTCCCCATATGAATCAATGGGGCTGCGTTAGGAGCTGAACGCTGCTTTTTTGCAGGTGTTAGGTTTTTTTCCAGCCAGCTCAGCCCCATTGTTTCCTATGGTGATATCGTGCACGAGCACGTTTAGCCAGCTTACTGCTACCGTAAGCAACGCTGGTATGAGGGTGAGATGTGGGAGCTAAATTTTGCTCAACGCTCACTTTTCTGAGGCTAAACGCTGGCTTGCAGAAAACTCGTAATACCAGCGTTGGCCTAAGGGAGCGGTAAGAAAAAAAAGGCTTGTTAAGCACCCGCACAGCCTTACCGACAAAACTCGTGATCTAGCCGTTAGTTTTTCCAGATTAGAAAAAACATTAGCTAAATCTTCTTCTGTAATTGAATCCCCAATCTGTATATGTCCCTTTAAGGCTAATTCCATTATGTGCTTACGTTTTTCAACTTCTATTACCCCCATGGGAATGTTACTAGAAGCCATATTGGATTAGTCAAATAATAATATAGTATAGTTCACAATTCAAAAATCAATAAAGCTGGTTAGATTGCTAGTGACCTTATAGTACTAGTTTTTAAATATGATTAAATGTAAAGAGCAATACACGAATAACCATCAAGAAAAAATGAATGATTATTTAATCAAGAATTCGTTCTGTATAGAGGGAAAGTGTCTTAGTATATACCAAAATGTCTGTGATAAGTAAAGGAAGTGATATCCCTGACCACTTAAAGGGACAGTCCAACACTCGAGATAACAGTATCCGATATTTAACCCCTTAATGACAACTGACGTACCAGGTACGTCATGCATTAACTAACAGTTAATGACAATAGACCTACCTGGTACGTCAGTTGTCTAACAGAGTGCTGGAAGTGATCACAACCACTTTCCAGCAGCTCTGAGGGTATTGCAGTGATGCCTCGATATGGAGGCATCCTGCAATACCCCTTTACAAGCCTCCGATGCAGAGAGAGACACTCTGTGGCCCTCTCTGCACCGGTAGTGATTGTGCCGATGGTGCCTTTGTCCGGTGGGGAGGAGGGAGCGTGTGCGCGCGCGTGCACGATGCGCGCGCACGTGCATGGGGTGCGCGTGTGCATGTTGGTGCACGTGCGCGCATTAGCCACACTGACACCAATGAAGGAAGGGGGAAAAAAAAAAAGTTAAAAAAAAGTTACATTTTTTTTTTTTTTACATATAAAAGGGATCTGGGAGGGGGTGGGGGTATTGTGGGGGGGGGCTGCTACACTACAGAAATAATTAAATAAACAAATAAAAGTTATAAATAAAATTAAAATGGCAAGACTTTCTGCCAGTACTTAAGATGGCGGTAACAATTGTGGGGTGGGGGGAGGGAAGAGAGCTGTTTGGGAGGGATCAGGGGGTGGGATGTGTCAGGTGGGAGGCTGATCTCTAAAATTAACCCTGCAAGCTCCCTACAAGCTACCTAATTTAACCCCTTCACTGCTGGGCATAATTCACAGTGTGGTGCGCAGCAGCATTTAGCGGCCTTCTAATTACCAAAAAGCAACGCCAAAGCCATATAAGTCTGCTATTTCTGAACAAAGGGGATCCCAGAGAAGCTTTTAAAAAACATTTTCTGCCATAAGAGCACAAGCTGTTTGTAAATAATTCAGTGAGAAACCTAAAATTGTGAAAAATGTAAAGTTTTTTTTTTATTTGCTCGCATTTGGTGGTGAAACTGGTGGCATAAAATATACCAAAATGGGCCTAGATCAATACTTGGCGTTGTCTACTACACTACACTAAAGCTAAAATAACCCTACAAGCTCCCTACAAGCTCCCTAATTAACCCCTTCACTCCTGGGCATAAAACATGTGCGGTGCGCAGCGGCATTTAGCCCCTTCACTGCTGGGCATAATTCACGGTGTGGTGCGCAGCAGCATTTAGCGGCCTTCTAATTACCAAAAAGCAACCACAAAGCCATATGAGTCTGTTATTTCTGAAAAAGGGGATCCCAGAGAAGCATTTACAACCATTTGTGCCATAATTGCAGAAGCTGTTTGTAAATAATTTCAGTGGGAAACCTAAAGTTTGTGACAAAATTGTGAAAAAGTGAACTTTTTTTTTTTTTTATCGCATTTGGCGGTGAAATGGTGGCATGAAATATACCAAAATGGGCCTAGATCAATACTTTGGGATGTCTTCTAAAACAAAATATATACATGTCAAGGGATATTCAGGTATTCCTGACAGATATCAGGGTTCCAAAGTAACCTAGCGCTAATTTTGAAAAAAAGTGGTTTGGAAATAGCAAAGTGCTACTTGTATTTATTGCCCCATAAATTGCAAAAAAAGCAAAGAACATGTAAACATTGGGTATTTCTAAACTCAGGACAAAATTTATAAACTATTTAGCATGGGTGTTTTTTGGTGATTGTAGATGTGTAAAAGATTTTGGGGGTCAAAGTTAGAAAAAAGTGTGTTTTTTTTCCATTTTTTCCCTCATATTTTATCATTTTTTTTTTAGTAAATTATAAGATATGATGAAATAATGGTATCTTTAGAAAGTCCATTTAATGACGAGAAAAACGGTATATAATATGTGTGGGTACAGTAAACGAGTAAGAGGAAAATTACAGCTAAACGCAAACACTGCAGAAATGTAAAAATAGCCATTGTCATTAAGGGTAAGAAAATTGAAAAATGGTCCGGTCATTAAGGGGTTAAAAATAAAAGACGAAGATCCGCCTGCACCATACCCCTTTTGTCTTACCTACTTCCTTCTCCTAGTAATCATTGTCGATAACTTCTATAATAAGATGTAAATATGGCAGCCTAACTCCCCCCCACCGTTACGTAGCTACCTTCTTCTTCAAATGATCAGCCAATCAGAATCCAATCCTTGGTCAGAAATTGAAGTGAGTGTTGAATGTCCCTTTTACTCAAAGTGTTGTCAAAGTGAACAGCTAGTTCATAACAAGGGTAATCTCCCGTATGAAGTATAAGCAGAGTTCTATTTGTCCATTGGACGTACCTCTGTTCAAGTCTTGTAATTAGCTCCACAATAACATTCTCTCTAGAGTGTATAGCACAATGCCCACCACTTCTCCTTTTTTTTTAGGCCAGCGTCCATCATCTGTTCTTGCTTGCTTTGTCCATTGTCTTTGCTGCTTTGCAGTCACACTATTGCACTTCACAAGCACTGTCACATGTCACATACATCCCCTGACACATCCCTAAACAAATATTATGGGCTCCATGTACTAAAAAAACGAAAGCTGCTCTGGAGCCCTTGCGAGGCAGTTCACATATGTGAACCTGCTTCCCGCAATGTAAGAAGCAGCGGTCATTAGACCGCTGGCTTCTTACACTCTAACGCCACCTCTGAGGTGGCGAGGAAAAATCATAGAGAGTTTCGCTCGCTTGCTCGCTCTTTTTGATTGACAGTCCCCTTCTCTCACACGATTAGTTGCGCAAGAGAAGGGGCGGACATTAAATGCTCACTTGAGTCTGTAATGATACATATGGGGCAGCGGATCCTGTTCATCCGCTGCCTGTATGTAGCGAAGGTGAACGGACAACTTCTTGAGTTGAGAAGCTTGTCCGCTCGCCTTTTAGTACATGGGGTCCTTAAACTGCCTTTCTAAGATAAAGTGAAGCTGTGCATACATTGCATTATTGTACATAAGTGGTGGTTCAAGAACTTAATATTTCGTGGTTAACAAAAGTGGTGTAAAAGACGTAGTACACATAAAATATGGAGCCCTTCTCAGCTCAACAGGGGTGGTACACAGTCCCCCATAGAACCGCCAAAGTTGCACATGCATGGCAAGTCACCTATGTCTGTGCAGTCTGTCTGTGCAGTCTTAAAGGGACAGTAAAGTCTAAATAAAACTTATATTGATTAGATAGAGCCTGACATTTTTTTTTAAACATTTATTTTTATTGAATATCCAACATTTTAACATACATTACATTGTCTCATTTAACCTCACTGGGTAATTTAACACAATATATCCAAAGGAAAAAGAAAACCAAACAATAAGAAACCGCAAATACCACTTTATCTTTGACCCTTTTCTCATTTCAGGGCCTTCTTAACTTAAAAAAAAACAGAGAAAATATAAATACTTGATAGAGGGTAAAGAATCATTTTGGACCTACTACCCGTCTCCGACAATGTCAGTGCAACATTATTTGTTGAAAATTTCCTTAAACTTCCTGCTTAATCAGGATGACATATAAAATAGGTTATCTTGACTCAGAGGGGGGGGGGGGGGAGAGGAGAGAGAAAAAAAAAATTCCCACGCTGATTTTCCATTTATATGTTATATTGTTTTTTTACCATATTCCCAAAATGACTAGTTCTGAATGTCTAAATGGATATATTAAGTGATCTATTTCCTTTTTAGGCAAGGTTTTTATAAATGAGGACTATTTTTGGAAATAAATTACACACACTACTTGTATCATATAGTTTTGTATTATATTGCTCAAGTATGCATTGTTTTTTTATAGAGTTAATAATTTCTGAGATAGTTGGAGCAGATACCTCCTTCCATTTTTTGAAAATCATATACCTAGCTGCTAATATGGCCACGTTGACAATTTTTTTTTATCCGATGGAATTCTTGAGTCTAATCTGAGAAATATTATATTTATAAATGACAGGCCCAGGTGAGAGATTCCGACCCTTTTATTTAACCAGTATTCCAGTTTCTTCCACATCATTTTTAATTTTGGACATTCCCACATCATGTGTTTTAGATTAGCCGCATTTAATTTAACATTTCGGGCATTTATTAAATTGAGGATTCCCCCATCTATGTCCCTTTTCAGGGTAAAATAAGTCATATAGAGAAGTTTTATGTGGGATTCTCACCATGTTGCAGAGAGGGTTGTTCGCTTAACTTCTAATAAAGATGTTTGGACATAATCTGCCTCAGTTTGATCCTGAGCTAAGTTAGGCGCCCATTTAGATTCAATTCTTGTTATTTATTTTTCCTTTTTTCTAAATCCAGAATTTGATAACAGTGAGTGATTGATAACTGTCCCCTTTTAGCCTGAGTCAGCCAATTCTCCAATGGTCCCAATGTCCAGTCCCATCCTGAATGATTTAGCAATTTCCAAGTATAATGTCTTGCCTGTAAATAGACATAAAATTCCTTATGGGAAAGATCAAACTCCGTTCTCAGGTCAGCAAATGTTTTAATGTGTCTTCCTGCAATATAAACTAATTGTATTACTTTATCTAAACCTGCCACTTGCCATCTTTGTAATGGGATTGATTGTAAGCCCACTAGAAGGTGAGGATTGGATAAAAATAGATTTAAGATTATTTATTTCCCTTGGTATTTCACCCAATTCAATATGTATTAGTGCTGTTGGAAGGTAAGGAGAAGTTATATTCCTTTCTAGATCATTGTACGTTATGTAATCTTTAAGACAAATCCAGTCTACTACAATTCGAGCCAGACCCACCAGATTATATAGATGAAGATCTGGTAAAGCAAAGCCTCCAATTTTTTGAGGTAAGGTAAGTTTATCTAGCGCAATTCTAGGCTTTTTACCTTGCCAGATAAATTTTCTGAGGGCCATATTTAAAATCTTAACATCTTTAACCTTCAGAAGAACTGGTATATTTTGAATGATATATAAGATTTTTGGGAATAATATCATTTTATATAGGGGAATACGACCTGAAAGTGAAATGGGGAGATTCTGCCAGTTTTTCATTGTATTAACAATTCTCTTTAAAATTGGTGGTATATTAGGGCTATACCACTTCTCTGGTGTTAGAGAAACTAGGATACCTAGGTATCTAAATGATGCTTTAACAATTTTGAAAGGGTATGTTTTTCTCCAGTTGGTCGGGTCATTTTAGCCAAAGCAATTCGGATTTTGATGCGTTTATTTTATAGCCTGAGAACATGCTAAACTGATTTATAATTGACAATAACTTAGGTAGATTTGTCTGAGTCTCTCTTATGTATATTAAGATGTCGTCAGCATACAATGCAATCTTGAGTTCTCTATTGCCTATTTCTATTCCTTCAATTTCCTGTCTAGTCAAAATCGCAAGGGGTTCTATCGCTATATTAAAAAGCAAAGGAGAAAGGGGACATCCCTGCCTTGTACCCCTAGCTAGACATATGTCTGGTGATTGTCTGGCATTCACTATTATTCTTGTAGAAGCTTTGCTGTAAAGATTTTCAATAAATTTAGAGAATTGGCCCTTAAAGCCAAACTGAGCTAGTGTATGGAGAAGATGGTCATGATGAACTGAGTCAAATGCCTTCTCAGCATCGATTGTAATAATTGCCTTATCATGACTAACCTGACCTCCCTCTTGACCCTTATTCAACTCTGATTTAAAATAGTCATTAGTGAGAAACAGCTCTCGAATTTTAGCTGAGGAGTTTCTATTTATTAAAATACCGGCTTGGTCCTTATGTATTATGGTTGGAAGAAGGATTTGCATTCTTTGGGCGAGGATGGAAGTCATGAGTTTATAGTCCGCATTTAACAAAGCTATTGGCCTATATGACTCTTTCTGAGTTAAATCTTTCTCAGATTTTGGTAATAGAGTTGTATAAGAGGCCGCAAAACTAGCAGAGGGCGGGTTTCCCTCAATATACATACTATTAAATAGCTTTGTCAAATGCGGAACTATCAATGGCGATAACATTTTATAAAATTCACTCGGCAAACCATCGGGACCTGATGCCTTATTAATAGGCATATCCTCAATACTCTTCCTAACCTCTGCCTCGGTGATAGGGGAATTTATCTTTTCATTTAATTCCTCTGTTATATTTGGGCAAGAAATCTTTTCCCAAAAACTCACACATTCCTTCTTATTTGATACCCTTAATGAATACAGATCCTTATAATAATCTACCATTACATTAAAAATTTCATCTGGCTTTGTAATTAATTTTTATCCTTTCTTGATAGACTCAATTGAAGCAGGTCCTTTGTTTTGTTTAACTAAGTTGGCAAGAAGCTTGCCAGCTTTGTTTCCGTATTTAAATAGTTGTGCCTGTAGTTTTAATTCTCTCTGTGTAGTTTTATGTAGGAGGAAGGTGTCTCTTTCCTTTTTAGCTAGCGTATATCTGTTCCATGTTTCAGGGGTTTTATTCAATATATAGTTATTATAGGTGTTTAGTAGTGTTTTCAGGATATCCTCCTTCTGTTTACATTTTTTCGTTCTATTGATATTATACGCTAAAATCTCCCCCCTTAAAACTGCTTTTGCAGCTTCCCAGAAAATCATTGGTCGATTAACAAACTCACTATTTAATTCAGTATATTCTTGAAATTTCAAGCTCAGCATTGTTTTAAATTCTGGATCTGTAGCCAAATACAGTGGAAAATGAAATCGGAAATTTTTGTTTCTAGGATCCTGTATGCATAATTCAAAAGTTATCGGGGCATGATCCGAAACTGTAACCGGAAGAATTTTAGTTTCTATGTTCATGTTTAAGAATTTCTCGTCTACCAAAAATAAGTAAATTCTTGAAAGCGTCTTATGTGCCTTTGAGAGACATGTGCAACTTTTAGTATCTGGGTTGTATAATCTACAGATGTCCTTGACTTTTAAGTTTGTAAACAATTTAGAGAAAATTTTTAATTTCCAAGTTATCTTTCTTTGTTCTTAAGATTCGACCATCTTGCCTTAGTCTATCTAATGCATACTGTGGGGTCATGTTAAAGTCTCCTCCGATTATTAATAAGCCCTCTTTTTTAGAGAGTATTTTAGTTTGCACGGAATCCCAAAATTCGTAATCAATAATATTTGGTGCATATATGTTGCAAAGTGTATATATACTCTTTGCAATTTTAACCATTAACAATAAAAATCTCCCACCTGGATCTATTTCAAGGAATGTAGATACAGCCTTGATTTTTTTGCCAATTAAAATTGCTACTCCCCCTCTTCTTCCCAGGGCTGGGGCCGCAATAACTTCCTGAACCCATGATTTTTTAAGTTTAATTATTTCCTCTATTTTCATGTGTGTTTCCTGGAGGAAGACAACATCTGTGTTTAACTTTTTAAGATAGGATATAATTGTCTTTATTTTGATAGGAGATGTTAAGCCTCCTATATTCCAGGAGACCATTTTATAACTAATATCTGTGGCCATTATTTAATAAAAAAGAGAAAAAAAAAAAAAAAAAAAAAGGAAAAGGAAACTCCTCGCCCCACCTCTCCCCCCCCCCCCCCGAGTGTACGATCCTGAGTGTACCATCTTACCCCTGCTACCTCAGAGATCAGGACTACCCTGACTGAGGCGTCTTCCCTGTGTATGGACTGACCATACATAAAAGCGAAAAATAATAAATCATTATTAAACTTAGCATTATTGTACTGAACCTTTTCCTCGACCTACTGAATCTCATTTCTTTCCCATCCTTTCATTCTTTCCATAAAATTGGCCCCTTTTCTTAGCTTGGGGGTAGTAACTGCGCTATATATTTTTCAGCTTCTTTAGCTGTTTCAAAAACTTGAGTCTTGCTGTCTATTGTTATTCTCAGTTTAATTGGTCTTGGCCTAGCATTCCCTTTTTCAGTGTTGTGCCATCCTAATCTATGAACTCTTTCAATTACCATTCATGGTCGTGTTTGTGGTATTTGTAATAGGTGTGGAATTGTTGTTGAACATAATTTCTCAAGATCCTCATATTGTTTATCGTCAGGTACTCCTATTACTCTTAGGTTGTTCCTTCTCGCGCAGTTTTCTAGGTCTACCAGTTTTAGCTCAGTTTTTGTTAGTTTAGCCTTTAAATCCACTAAATCAGTACTATGCATTACTATAGTGTCTTCTAACTCAGATATTCTTTGTTCGGCTTCAGAAATTCTGTTAGAAAATTGACGAAATTCTTTGGATAGCGAGTTCATATCATGTTTAATTTCTTTCCTCAAATCCTCAAATTTAGGAGATAAAGCTTCAGTTATTCTTAACACTAAAGCTTGTATATCAATTGGTTCATTTGACTGTGAGACATTACTACTTGACTGTATTTCTGCTGGTATCTCTTGTGTATTCTTATTTCTTTTCTCTCTTTGTTTTGCTGCCATGACCGACGGAGAAGTTCTGACAGGTGGAGTGAAATATTTATCCATAAATGTGCGTGTTTTGTGTGTTACTTTTAAGGGTTTGAACAGTGAAGGAATCCTACTGGCCAGTGTTAAGACGGGGAGATCATGAAAACAAAAAGGATTGGTCTCCCCCGGGGTGTGCTACGTGAGAATAAGTGCTTGTTAGTGGAAAGTGTGAGAGAGAAAAAAAAAAAAAAAAAGTGTAGGTGAGGAAGTGAAAAAAAAAAAGAAATAAAAAAAAAAAAGGGACTCTGTGGTGCTAATAGAATTTACTCCCCGGTCAAGGAAGTCACCAAACTTTTAAGAGATTTGTATTCCCTTGTCAAGTAGTTTCAATATGTTATTCTAAATCAACTATATACGAGGATAGTTCTTATATACAATGTTTAACTACCATATGGTGCAATATCTTCTATGAGTTATATATTTAAGGAGAGATTTTACCTTATTATCTTCCCTGACCTTTTACTCCCACCTTATCCTTATTAACCTAGCCCACTTTACGTGGTTAGCTAGGTGGACTTATTCCAACAATATTTATAAATTCTGTTATCTAGGGTCGTCAATTAACAGAAACAGAAAGGCAAAAACAAGCTTATAACAGTTTAGCAGTTTTCTTAAGGTAGAATTATAACTTTCAATCTCAATTTTCTACTGAGACTAAGAAAAAACCTTATGAGTATATAATTGTAGATTGCTTAACCTTTCAACCAGAATAGGCAATCCTTAGCAGAAGAGTGATATACATACAGTACAAATTTTCCCCTTTTTTCCTTTCTTCTCCTTCCCTCTCTCCTCCCTTTGCCCTTCCCTCTGTCCCTTCATATATTGTTTGACTTTTCGAGCAAACTAAGCAATTTAAGACAGAGATTAGTATAAATACCATACAAGGTTGGATGTGTAATTCCTTGGTCAAAAAAAAAAATTAAAAAAAAATTAGGACCTTGAATTAATATGAAAGAATATTTAAATTCTTCAGTATAATTGTTGCCTTATATCACACATACACACGTTGAATTTGCAGAACAAAGAAACAAAAAAAAAAAAAAAAAAACTACCAGCCAAACTGATGCTGATCTTACTTAAAGTTCACTAAAGCACTCATGAACAGTGTGTTATTAAAGCACAGCAGCGGGCGGTCTGTAGCGCCACCGGGACTCACACGAATCTTCCATCCAGACTGAGGAGGACCGCCCCATCTCGATCATGTGCAAGGCTCCAAACCTCAGAGCCAATACCAGCGGGGTTCCCAAGCCGTGACCAGGAAGCAGCTCCAGTCACCGGAACAAACCTTGTCTGGACAACACCGTGATAAAGAACCACCACCATTAAGGTAAAGCCAGGTCTCAGAGATTCCTCTCCCCTTGCTTCACTGAGTGCCGCACCACCATATGGTTCAAGCCACTGTTGCTCTTCCCCTCATGCAGCACCGGTTGGAGGGGGGGAACAGGTAAGATACAGGTGCAGACAGACATGATCCGTTATAGCGAATCATGTCCGCCGCACATCGATAAATGCCGACAGTATATGCAATGCCGCTCCCTGCAGATTTGCGGCCAATCGGACACTAGCAGGGGGTGTCAATCAACCCGATCGTATTTGATCGAGCTGATTGCTGTCCGCCACCTCAGAGGTGGCGGACGAGTTAAGGAGCAGCGGTCTTAGGACCACTGCTTCTTATCTTCTGCTTCAGTCGGAACTGAAGCAGAGAGGGTCGGAAGCAGCATCCGCTGCTTCTTAAATAGACCCCTCTATCTGAATCATGAAAGTTTAATTTTGACTTTACTGTCCCTTTAAAAAAGACCATCACAATAATTATCGAAGTGCAAATCCTACATAAAAGAAATCTGGATGGAAAATATACACTGCAGATTCACTCCCTGCTTTATACCCATGACTATTTTTATCCTCTTTTTGGTATAAGCCATGAAAACCTTTTAATCAAAAGTGTTAGTTTTCATTTTTCTAAAGCATTTACTTTATATGTTGGCTTTATACAATTAATTGCTGGTATAAACTATGCACATAAAAATAGCCTAAATGTCCCTTTAGGGGACACTGTCTGAATAACTAAATTCCTAGCTTGAATAATATGTTGAGGCACTAAGTGTCATCACAACCTGCAAATAAAATATCAGTAAACTGAGCTGATTTCCTAAAACCCAAGTATCAGCCTGCAGTCCTCTATTTTATATGAAGCTAACACTAATCTGAGCAAATCAGTGATGCTGATTATATGTTCTGTATATTGCTCATGGAGGAATCTGAAAACACCCAGTAGAACTTGAAGATTTGAACAGGATTAATAACAAACAGCTCATTAAAAAGGGGGTATAATTTTATAGATGTATACTGTGCAGATATAGTTTATTATACCCAGATATATATATTATGATGAGGCACATCCATTATGAGCTTGGTGGCCAAAGCTCAGACCTGACTGCTCCCAGTGAAAACTGCTTTTAATTGGCACCAAGCTAAAATAGCTGCATCCAAATCTTGAGTCATCAGTGTCATATTGTGAGATGGGTTTGTAACAGTGCTGGCATGTTCTCTACAAAAATAAACAGGGGGAGATAATGAGGGAGCTGTGCTTAAAGCAACCCTTCTGGTAGGGAGACAAATGTCTGCTCTGTTGTGCGTTATTGGGAATATTTGCATTCATACTGACAAGGTCAATGTGCAAGCAATGCAAGGCTGTCCCTATACATTTTATTCTCTTGCTAATGCTGGATCCTTCCTACGTAGTTTACAACTTGCAGGTGTTGTTGTCCTTTGCATACTGTTATCTCTTTGGTTAGGATGCTCTTTTTGTGCAAATCTACTTTTCCATCTTCTGTATCTAAATAAAAGTACATTTTACTTAAAGGGCAGTTATAGTCATAAAATTATCTATTTTGTTAGAGCATGTTATTTTAGCGATATGGGAAAGCATACGGCTAGATTTAGAGTTCTGCGTTAGCCGTGAAAAGCAGCGTTAAGGGGTCCTAACGCTGCTTTTGGCCGCCCGCTGGTATTTAGAGTCAGCCAGGAAAGGGTCTAACGCTCACTTCCTCACCGCGACTCCAGGCTACCGCAGATCCCCTTACACCAATTGCATATCCTATCTTTTCAATGGGATCTGCCTAACGCCGGTATTTGGAGTCTTGGAAGAAGTGAGCGGTAGACCCTCTACCGACAAGACTCCAGCCGCAAAAAAAAGTCAGTAGTTAAGAACTTTATGGGCTAAAGCGTGAATATAAAGCTCTTTACTACTGTGCTACAAAGTACACTAACACCCATAAACTACCTATGTACCCCTAAACTGAGGCCCCCCCACATCGCCGCCACTCTAATAAAAAATTTTAACCCCTAATCTGCCGACCGGACACCGCCGCAACCTACTTTATAGCTATGAACCCCTAATCTGCCCCCCCCAACGTCGCCGCTACCTAACTACAATTATTAACCCCTAATCTGCCGACCGGACCTCGCTGCCACTATAATAAATGTATTAACCCCTAAACCGCCGCACTCCCGCCTTGCAAACACTAGAATAAATAGTATTAACCCCTAATCTGCCCTCCCTAACATCGCCGCCACCTACCTACAATTATTAACCCCTAATCTCCCGTCCGCACCGTCGCCGCTACTATAATAAAATTATTAACCCCTAAACCTAACTCTAACCCTAACCCTAACACCCCTCTAACATAAATATAATTTAAATTAAATGAAATAATATTCCTAAAATTAAATAAAATAATCCTATTTAAGGAGGCGGAGCCTGACCACGCTGGAAGATGGTCACACACTAGTAAGGCTCCTGCTTCTTGTACTGATAAAACTGCTTAAAATAGCTCAAATGCACTTTATAGAAACTTTATTTTAGGTGACTGACCCAGCTTAACAAGAAGCCTCTATCCCTGACTACTTTTAGCCCCGGGAACTATTGGGCTATTATATCTACTACACCGCTCATCTGCCTGTCTCTAAATGGCGCCAAACCCAGATGACTACCCTTCTAAGCCATCCCCTGCTCTCATAAACACTCACCGGACCTCTTTTGCGCCATAGACAGACTACCAGTGGACCTATCGCACAGCCTTGGGTCCACATACACCAGCACAGACCCTTAAGCTTTCACCGGCAATTCCGCTCTGGCCTGGCTGATGTACTGACGCAGCTACGCCATACTGGCCACAGGACACGCAGAGACGGCTCCGGGAGCTCAGGCCTCCGGATCTATATCCTCAACAGGATCTCCGGAGAAGTGTGAACACAGCGGAGGCTCCAGAGTAACTGTCCCTGCATCCGACCTGCTGATCCGAAAGACCCCCGGTGGGGGAACCGCAACCGGTAAGCCACACACCGGCCTTGATTAGGCGTGCTACAGGGACACACATAAACGCCACCAATACTGTGATAAGATAGAGCGTGGCCTAGGCAGGACTTATAAGAGGGGATTTTGCAGTTCTCACAGCCTGCACCTCAATAAGGGATATCCTCCCCTCTGTTCCCTTAGCGTAAGTTGGGTAACACAGTACTGAATGGCCTAACATAGGAGTAACAGAGGGCGCAATATAATTAAAGACCTCAGTTGGGCGCACACAGTAAAAGAATTAAACAACAGCAGGATACTCACATATCAGCCCTTTTCAGAACCCTTGAGAGTCTTATTAAATTATCCAAGGATATAAATAGATGTTAGCTGCTTGAATAACTGGTTACTTAACAAGGCCTGAACATTAGTGCTGCTAGAGAAAACTTACTTTAAGGCATTACCTAATTAACCACTTATCTGAAGGGGTATGCCTATCAAAAAGAACAACAAAGCTGATAAGATAGCTGTTTCTGAATCTATGAGCCACTACCTCAGGCCCCTGGACCCTACAAAGGAGGCTCTTGACACCAACATGGATAACCCTCAGGACTCCCCTGCACCCTCCATTCCACAACACACTGACTCTCACCCCCAATTTGTTACTAAGGATGACATTAACCACCTGTCTTCTAAAGAGGATATTCAGGGGGTAATGAAAGAAATGAGGAGCCTTTTTGGGGACCTTAGAAAAGACTTTTCTGCACTAGAGTCTAGAGTCCTGAAGATCGAAAAAACCTCACAAGATAATGCAAAAATAGGGACGCAACATGCTGCAGACCTACAAAACCACGCTGACAATCTACAATTTTTGAATGATAAACTAGAAGACCTAGATAACCGGGGACGCAGGAACAACCTGCGGTTTCGTGGGATATCTGAATCAGTTCATCCACAGAATATTGAAGGTTATCTACAAGCCTTATTTCGCATTATTAAAGACTCACCTTCCTCACCTGAGATCCCCATAGAGAGGGCTCATAGGGCCCTCAGGCCCAAACCATCAAGTAAAGCGCCCCCGCGGGACATAATAGTCAGATTTTTGAGTTATAAAGACAAGCAAGACCTTCTTCAGGGGGCCCGTAAGAAATCGTCTATCACGCACGTTGGAGAGGAAATCCAGGTTTTTTCCGATCTGTCCCCTGTGACTTTACAGAAAAGAAGGGACCTGAACCATATTACATCTGTTCTACGTAATCACAATTACTTACAGATGGGGCTTCCCGGTCTCAATTATCGCCACCGGCAATAACAAAACTTTCATCTTCAGGCCAGGAATGGATCACATGGAGTTTTACGAGAACTTGGCCATCCAGGCTCCTCTCCCCGGCGGATCTCAACCAGGAAGACCGCCTCAGCTCACCCGCCCTTCAACTGACCGTCCTGAGAGCGAACCATGAGGGTAATGTACTGCTGGACTTTTTGAGATCAGGTTCAATCTGCATTGCCTCCTTACAAATATCTTTTTAGAACTCAAGAAAGTGACGCTATCCTTAATATGTCTTCGTAACTGTTGAATATGTTCATATGTTCTTTATTAATGTTGAGTTGCATGCTTCACCTTATTTCTCAAGTTTGAATATGTACCTTCTAAGTGATGTGTTTGCCCCTTAAAGTTATAAACCAAATACTCCTGCCACTGAACTGTTACCAAACACCCTATATATGGCCCGATAAGGCGGACACCGTTAATTATACTGTTCTAAACAATGTAGACTGCAGTTATTTGTTCCCCACGTTATCTCCCTATCCTATTTTTAACGTATATGCTCCCCCTCATGGTGAAATGTCTGCATTTAAGAATCTCTCATAACTGATTGTATTGTCTCTGAATTATATGCTTAATTCTCATAGGAATGTCTTGGAAATTCTTTGCCCTTTAACATAGGTGGGCTACTTCCGCACACAGAGGGCACCATAACTTATACTTGCTGACTTAATGACGCACATAAAGACTAAACAAGGGGCTGCCTCTTGGGATCAGTGTGCTAACACTTTTCTTTAACCAGAATATAGTTTGAATAACTAATTACTAACAGTCTCTAAAATCAATGTACGCTAATATAGGACCTACCCGCTAGCAGGTATGCACATACTAACGACGCGCTTTTCTATAGAAGCAACCTAGATACATTTACTACCAACTACACAGCATGCAGAGAGGTTAGTGGATCATAGGCCTGTACAGTCCCATTTTAAACTGCTCCACTGAATAAACATATGCACGTTTGCCTGAACCCTTCTGGACATGATTAACAGCTAGATAATAAGGCTCCCCGCTTGTAGTCTCATCTTTATCACACACACTAAAAAATGGTCCTGAATTGTATAGCTCTTCTGCGACCATGACCTTTTCCTTCATATGTGGGGGTTTCCTAGCTTGACAAGCATAACGTTTGACTTAGCAAAACAGGCACACTGTCTAGAGCATCTGAGTTCACTATTTGACATTTCTCATTACTCTATTTCAGCTGGACAGCCCTTACATAATTATATGCTATAAGTATACTTCTGTTTTATTATAACTTACATCAGTAAAGGGGCTTTTCCCCTAATTTAGGTTTGTTACAAAGTTTTTGTATATAGAATTAATCGTAGGAGTGACCCACTCTCTGTGTTTACTCCGTTCTCTAATACTACGCTCCTCCCTTTACATTTACTCTCTAACCCCCACTAACTTTCCCTTACCCTTCTTACTTGAAACCTTCCCTCTATAATCTCTCCCCTATCCTAACCACCTCCACTCTCTTCCTTCCCCCTTTTTTTTTTTTTTTTTTTTTTGTTTTTTTTTTTGTTTTTTTTTTGTTTGTCATGGCTGCGCGCCAAAAATCCAAAAGGTTTTTTGAACACTCAATTAATCTCACTACCATAAATGCAAAAGGCCTGAACAATCCAGGCAAACGCTCTATAGCGTTCAGAGAACTGAACAAAATACAGAGCCACATAATCCTGCTACAGGAAACACATTTTAAAAAGGGTAGAGAACCCAAATGGCACAACTCCCAATTTCCACTAGCTTACTTCGCCTCTGGTCAGACTAAAAAAGGGGGAGTAGGTATTGTTTTTCATAAAACTGTCCCATTCAAAATGACACATATTGAGAAAGACCCAAATGGCAGATACCTTATCCTTGTAGGCACACTATTCGGTCACCATATCACCTTAGCCTCAATCTACTCTCCCAATCACAGTCAAGACACATTTCTCAAACAGACCTCAGACCTCCTCATGGAACTTTCCAGGGGTATCACCTACCTAGGTGGAGACTTTAATATCGTTGCTGACCCCGCAGTTGACACATCACGGGGGGTTTCTTGCACTCCCACTTCTACAATCAAACAGGTAAACGATGCACTTCAAAAGCTAACACTACATGACATTTGGCGAACCCTGCACCCAACCTCCAGGGATTACTCCTTCTACTCTGCCCCACACAACAGTTACTCAAGGATTGATTATATATACACAGACTCCTGTGGACTCTCGATCACCCACCACTCTACTATTGATCATATTACCTGGTCAGATCATGCCCCAGTCTCTTGCTCAATACTATGGCCGGATATACAAATCACACAAAAAACATGGAGAATGGACGACTCTATCCTAGACAACCCTATAATTTATAATGATATACATAAAATTATGACAGAATATTTTGAGATTAACAGTCACCCTCCTTCATCACACGCCATTATCTGGGAGGCTCACAAAAGCGTCATTAGAGGTGCTATGATTAAACATAAGGCTTTCCTTAACAAGCAATACAGAACCAAATATACTGACCTACAAACAAAAATTAGTGCCCTAGAAATTAAACACAAAGCAGACCCCTCTTGCCTCACTACTAGCACTCTCTTAAAAGAAACAAGAATTGCATTTCATAAACACTTAACAGAATCACATAAAAAAATAGCACTCCATCTGAAACAGCATTATTATGAAGGGGGAAACAAACCGGGTCGCATCCTAGCCAGAACCCTTAAAAAAAGACAGCTTAGCTCTTATATTCACTCTGTAAAATCCACAGGCGGCCACCAAGTGCATAGCAGCGAGCAGATAGCCTCAGAATTCCGCAGGTATTATCACTCCCTATATAATATACATAACCAACCCTCAGATCCCAACCAAGTGACAGAAGGACCCCAACATGAAACGTTTATAAACTCCTACTTAAACAAAATAGACCTCCCTTCTCTATCTGCAGAGGACGCTAAATTCCTGGACTCTCCAATAACCACTGAAGAACTTTTCTCAGCTATTAAAAATTGCCCAAACGGTAAAAGCCCTGGCCCAGACGGATTTTCGTCAGCCTATTATAAAAAATTTAAGGAGATCTTGGCAGGCCCACTCCTAGAATTACTCAATGATCTTCGAGAGGACCCCTATTTATCCCGTGTCCTTTTAGAGGCACACATAACGGTCATACCCAAACCGGGAAAGACCCCAGACCGCCCTGGCCATTTTCGGCCAATTTCACTCATTAATTCAGACATGAAGCTTTTCGCAAAGATTCCAGCGACCAGACTAAATAAATACTTACCTGACCTGATAGGCAATGATCAAGTTGGTTTTGTCCCCGGACGTGAGGCTAGGGACAACACTATCAAAATCACGCAACTAATCAATCACGCTAAGGTTTCGGGTCTTCCTCTAGTGCTCTTTTCCACAGACGCAGAGAAGGCCTTTGATAGGGTGAGTTGGGCCTTCCTATGTCAGGTAATGGAACAAATGGGGTTCGGAAGAACCTTTATAAATTTAGTTTTTGCCCTTTACTCTAACCCCAACGCTAAAATTAGGATTAACGGCACACTGTCAGAATCTTTTGACATTAGAAACGGAACCAGACAAGGCTGCCCCTTATCCCCACTGCTATTTGCCCTTTCGATAGAAGTGCTAGCCAATATCGTAAGGGCCTCCCATCACATCAAAGGTATAAAAGTAGGAGACACAGAATATAAACAAGCGCTTTATGCCGATGATGTTCTTTACACACTAACAAATGCCTCTGAATCCCTTCCCGCACTCTTAGACGTCCTTAAGGAATATGGTAGAGCCTCCAGCTTCTCCCTGAACCTGCATAAATCAGAACTAGTGAACATTAACACTTGTCCCAAAATTATACAAACCTTACAGCAGGCACACCAAATTCCCTTAGCTGCATCTAAATTGAAATACCTAGGTATTTTCTTAACCTCTGACCCATCCGACCTATTTAAGTATAATTATATCTCCCTTAGGAATGTGATTTCAGCGGACCTCTCCTCTTGGAAAAGCAAATATACATCTTGGCTTGGCAGAATAGGGGTTATTAAAATGAATGTCCTACCCCGAATCCTCTATCTCCTCCAGACCCTTCCCATCACTCTTCCAAAGGGCTATATATCTCAGTTGCAAAAAATCATAGAACAATACATATGGGCTGATACCAAGCCTAGAATCCCTAGACGTACTATGTACTTACCAAGAGACAAAGGTGGGCTCGGGCTACCAGACATCTCCCTCTATAAAAGGGTGATTGGCCTTCAGAAGATAGTGGAATGGGCACAAAACGAAAAGCATAAAGCCTGGATAGAGTTAGACAGGCAAATCCTTAAAATAAATAATGTGAGCACCTTGGCGTGGCTTCTGCCTTCTCAGCGACCTAGTATAATTAAGAATTATCATCTTTTGACAGAAACATTTAACACCTGGGACTCAACCGTTGCAACCTCCACTCAAATTTCCTCAAGACATTCCCCCTTAACACCAATACTTGAAAATCCCGAAATTCCCTATCACAAAATAGGATACTTTAGACTTGCATCATATAAACTCCAAGAAGGCACAGTCTACGGAGTAGTTGAAAATGGAAAGATTATCCCACAAGCTACACTTAGGGACGCCCACCCCAGGGTCTTCTCTTCTTGGCTGCACTACAACCAGCTAGTACATTTTATATCCGGCCATAGACAAAAACAAAATCTGGGTAGGGCACTTACCCCATTTGAGAAACTTTGCACGGGGAAATCCCTACCAAGACACCTAATATCTCTCCTTTACAAACTAGTCGCTTCCCCGGACACAGACACACTCCCGACTTATGTTACACAGTGGAATACAGAATTAGGGATAGATAATGATGAACACTCATGGTTAAAAGCTTTTAGCTTGATTAAAAAATCGTCTGTCTCGTCAACCATCCAGGAACTCCACATTAAGCTCATAGGTAGATGGTACCTGACCCCAGTTAGACTTCATAGGATATTCCCTACAGTTAGCCACATGTGTTGGAGAGGATGCGGAGGCAATGGTTCCTTGCTTCATATATGGTGGTCTTGCCCACTTATAATGCCCTTCTGGACAGAAGTCTTTGATAAAATGACTGAAATCCTCAATGTCCCTCTTCCAAAAACACCCGAGACTTTATTATTTTTAGCGCTTCCCAGAACACAAAGCCGAACACACCTCTCCTTGTTGCTAATTATGCTCACTAGCGCGAAGAAACTGATCCCTAAAAAGTGGAAGAAACAAAATCCTCCCACGATAGGAGAATGGCATTCGCAAGTTGAGGAAGTCCTACTACTGGAAAGATACTTTTACCTTAAAAATCATAAATTAGAAGAATATGAGCCCCTGCGAGCACTATGGCAAGGAACAATATAATCAATTAATCAGCTATATGCGCATGTTGGCTACAAAAAACCTGATTATTATTATTTTATTTATTTATTTATTTTATTTTTTTCCTCCCCCAAATCACCTCCTCTACCCCACCCCCCCTTCCCTCCTGACCATGGACTTCCCTCTGATGCCCCTCTCCATCCTCTTTCTCCCTCTATTCTGACCCCACTAAACTTTTTAATGACTAACCTATGAAAAATGGAAAAGTTTATATCTGTTTCCTCTTGCTCCTGCTACATGCTACGGAGCAAGAGTTCTGTATCATTTTGAAGTGTACGATCTCTATGCACATAGAAACACAGTGTACAGTTTCTTCTTTGTTTTTGTTTTTTATACTGTGCAGATTTGTTATTACATCCAATTATGTTATTGTAATCTTTACACTTCAATAAAGCTTGTTAAAAAAAAAAAATCCTATTTAAAACTAAATACTTACCTAGAAAATAAACCCTAATATAGCTACAATATAATTAATAATTACATTGTAGCTATTTTAGGATTTATATTTATTTTACAGGCAACTTTGTATTTATTTTAACTAGGTACAATAGCTATTAAATAGTTAATAACTATTTAATAGCTACCTAGTTAAAATAAGTACAAAATTACCTGTAAAATAAATCCTATCATTAAATTAATTAAATAAATAAACTACAATTAGCTAACTTAACATACAATAAAATAAACTATTCTATAATACAAAAAAAACAAACACTAAATTACAAAAAATAAAAAAGAATTACAAGAAGTTTAAACTAATTACACCTAATCTAAGCCCCCTAATAAAATAAAAAATCCCCCCAAAATAAAAAAAAATGCCCTACCCTATTCTAAACTACCAAAGTAATCAGCTCTTTTACCAGCCCTTAAAAGGGCTTTTTGTGAGGCATTGCCCCAAAGTAATCAGCTCTTTTACCTGAAAATAAAAATACAATACCCCCCCAACATTACAACCCACCACCCACATACCCCTACTCTAACCCACCCAAACCCCCCTTAAAAAACCTATTGAAGTTCAATCCGATTGGCTGATCCAATCAGCCAATCATATTGAGCTTGCATTCTATTGGCTGTTCCGATCGGCCAATAGAATGCAAGCTCAATACGATTGGCTGATTGGCTCAGCCAATCGGATTTTTTCTACCTTAATTCCGATTGGCTGAGAATCCTATCAGCCAATCGGAATTGAAGGGACGCCATCTTGGATGACGTCCCTTAAAGGAACCTTCATTCGTCGGGAAGTCGTCGGTTGAAGAGGATGGCTCCGCGTCGGCTCCTTTGAAGATGGCTCCGCTCCGTATGGATGAAGATTGAAGACGCCGCCTTGATGAACACTTCTACCGGATGGAGGACCTCTTCTTGCCCTGCTTGGATGAAGACTTCTACCGGATGAAGGACCTCCTCTGCGCACCTTGGATGAAGAATTCGACTCAAGGTAGGATGATCTTCAGGGGGTTAGCGATAGGTTTTTTTAAGGGGGGTTTGGGTGGGTTAGAGTAGGGGTATGTGGGTGGTGGGTTGTAATGTTGGGGGGGTATTGTATTTTTATTTTCAGGTAAAAGAGCTGATTACTTTGGTAGTTTAGAATAGGGTAGGGCATCTTTTTATTTTGGGGGGATCTTTTATTTTATTAGGGGACTTAGATTAGGTGTAATTAGTTTAAACTTCTTGTAATTCTTTTTTATTTTTTGTAATTTAGTGTTTGTTTGTTTTTGTATTATAGAATAGTTTATTTTATTGTATTTTAAGTTAGCTAATTGTAGTTTATTTATTTAATTAATTTAATGATAGTGTAGTGTTAGGTGTATTTGTAACTTAGGTTAGGGTTTATTTTACAGCTAATTTTGTACTTATTTTAACTAGGTAGCTATTAAATAGTTATTAACTATTTAATAGCTATTGTACCTAGTTAAAATAAATACAAAGTTGCCTGTAAAATAAATCCTATTATTAATTATATTGTAGCTATATTAGGGTTTATTTCCTAGGTAAGTATTTAGTTTTAAATAGGATTATTTTATTTAATTTTAGGAATATTATTTCGTTTAATTTAAATTATATTTATGTTAGGGGGTGTTAGGGTTAGGGTTAGATTTAGGTTTAGGGGTTAATAATTTTATTATAGTAGCGGCGACGGTGAGGGCGGGAGATTAGGGGTTAATAATTGTAGGTAGGTGGCGGCGATGTTAGGGAGGGCAGATTAGGGGTTAATACTATTTATTCTAGTGTTTGCGAGGCAGGAGTGCGGCGGTTTAGGGGTTAATACATTTATTATAGTGGCGGCGAGGTCTGGTCGGCAGATTAGGGATTAATAAGTGTAGGTAAGGTGGCGGCGACGTTGGGGGGGCAGATTAGGGGTTAATAAATATAATATAGGGGTCGGCGATGTTAGGGGCAGCAGATTAGGGGTTCATAGGGATAATGTAGGTGGCGGCGGTGTACGGAGCGGCAGACTAGGGGTTAATAATATACAGCAGGTGTCAGCGATAGCGGGGGCGGCAGATTAGGGGTTAATAAGTGTAAGGTTAGGGGTGTTTAGACTCGGGGTTAATGTTAGGGTGTTAGGTGCAGACTTAGAGAGTGTTTCCAATAGGAAACAATGGGGCTGCGTTAGGAGCTGAACGCTGCTTTTTTGCAGGTGTTAGGTTTTTTTTCAGCCCAAACTACCCCATTGTTTCCTATGGGGATATCGTGCACGAGCACGTTTTTCCAGCTTACCGATACCGTAAGCAACGCTGGTATTGAGAGTTGAAGGGAAGGTAAATTCTGCTCAACGCTCCCTTTTCTGAGCCTAAAGCAGCCCCTCAGACAACTCTAAATACCAGCGTTGTCTTAAGGGTGCGCTGGGAAAAAAAAGCAGCATAAGCTACGCGGGTCTTTACCGACAAAACTCTAAATCTAGCCGTATGTGTTTGACTCCCACAAAGGGGATAAGAACAAAGTTAAAGAACTGCTCACAGAGTACTGCTGGTCCTGAACGGAAACTGCTGCTCATTCAATCAGCAGTGGTGGTTGCGCACTGGTATCGTACATCCAGCGCTTGGGGGGTTAAACACATAGAAGTGCCTTGCCCCTAGTCATTAACTGACATCCTCTATGAATTATATGGCCCTTTAATTTAACTTGATTATTTGATATATTATATAAATACATTAGAGTTCAAGCACATTTTGTGTTTGGTAGATTACCCACTTAATATATTTTTTTCAAATAAATTCATAACTTCATAATAACATTTTCTAGGCTCATACTAGAAAGCCAGCATAGTGTTGTAATGAACAAATCAACCATATTATTATCAGTATTATTATTATTATCAGTATTATTATTATCAGTATTATTATTATCATTATTATTAATAATAATACATTTTTTACCAGGGATTGATTTGTCTTTAGGTAAAAAAGGAGACTGCCTTCATGTACTGAGACTCCTGTCTGGTTCTTCAGGAATCGCATTTTACAATCTAATGCTTTATGTTACTTTATATAGGGTCCTATTACATGGCAGCCAAGTGGAATTCACTAGGGGTTGAACTTGGGGGTTTTCATTCTTATTAAATAATGATAATCCTTTGGACCCAAGAAAATACAATTCTTGGGTGCATAAGAAATTTCTGCTAAGAGAAAAAAGTCCTGCAATAAAATTGGTTATTTCATTTCTAGTCTATTTTTTCTTTAACCCTTTCGTGACTGGGTTAAAGTGTCTACATCGGAACAACTGTTCCGATGTAGACAAATTGAAACCACGCGATTGTGCACACGATTGCAAGATTTCAATTATTGGATCGCGTCTGGGGGGCGTCCCTACAACTTTCGGAACGCCCTTCAGACCGCGATCAAATCCTGGAAGCTATGACGTTCTATTCCGTCATAACGGCTCTAAAGCCCAGTGTAAAAGGTTAATGTGTAGTGCAATGTAATTCTTCTCTGGAGCACATAATGTTTTTATTATACATTTGTCACCTACAT
>NW_026510862.1:252500-257500 GCF_027579735.1 Bombina bombina | reverse complement strand
ATTTCAAAGATACACATAATAAAAACAGTGCCACTCTGAGATGGCAAGCCATTGAAAGAATCAAAACCCCTTTAAGAGGTGGGGACAGAAATCTAATTTTGGGAAAAAAAGAGATGTATTGGATCTTTAAACTCCAAACAAGAGTGCCAAGGGGGTTGAACTCCGAATATGATCTAATAAACTATTGGCAATAGTAACAAATTAATAAACAGTACTGTAGGGTTTCACTCTTATTCACACTTCACCATAAAGCAAATACTAAGTAACTTAGACTTTTAAATTCCCTAAAATTTTACATCAAATTCTTGGGAAGTCTTAGATTGTTAGATTAAAAGTTCAGATAGATCTGCGTTATACATACACTTTCATGTACCTCAGCAGTAACAGAATAAATCATTAGATAAGGATATGAAGGGTCTCTACTATGCATTTGCATAAAGACATTAATCAGTAAGTTCAATGTATAATAAGTCACCAGTCCAGTGAAACTTATTAGAGGTCCTCTAAGCAGGAAGACTAAAACTTCATGATTTAATTTAATTTAATATAGGTACATTCTACAATCAGTTAAAGTTATAACATAGGTACATAACCTTCACATAAATGGAAATAATGTGCCAAACAGAATACTTAGAAACATCGCAAAATTGGGATGTTTAATTCATTTCATATATTTTAACAAGGGTCTAATAGCTTATTAGATTCTAAATCTTCATATAACACCTTCTAATAATCTCCCGAGTCTACACTAACATGCAAACACAAGTATGTAATTTTTCAACAAAGGATAACAGTTGCCCATTAGCACAAACAAATAATCAGGTAGGGTATTAGTTAACACAGCACTCGAGTTCTAGCATTGCAAATGTGTAATTAGGTTTTAGCCAATTGGAACTAACATTGTCTTTTAAATTGTTAGCACTGATGCACTCAATCAAGCTATGATTACGGCACACAGCCGAAACATGTCAGCTTGAGTACACAGTGCTCGATGTTTTTCTGCTGCAGGACCCCTCCAGGGACTTTTTAATGGATTACCAATAAAGCTGTTTTTACTTACACATTTGACCCACGGATCGAATTCTTTCTTCAATTCTTGTGTATCTATGGCCAGGATCCGGGGTCACCAAGCTCGGCAACTTTCTTCCTAAGGGATACAGGCAACAGTGCTTACACTACGGAACTACTTCGGTGCCAGTATCGGACATCCGGCGCAAGGATCTGACGTCACTCTACCACGAGGACACGGAGGACTCCCGACACTACAGACGTCTCAGACAGCCCTGGAGCTGCACGTTGGGAGACCGAAGGAAAGAGGCAGGAGGACTGCTATATCAGAACGAAGGCCACGACAGTAATCGTGAGTTGCAAGCGGCTACACGCTGCATGGGGCTCGGTCCCCAGCACTTATACACATATCGTATTTGCTGTATAGCCTTAATCTGAATTGCACTACCTGACCCACAGACAAATTTACAGGGTGGATGAACTCTCACCAGTACTACCATTATGCTTAGAGTGAACGGTAGTGTAAGCACGTAAAGAAAGTGTTCATATATGTGTGGACTTAAAATTATATGCCTTTGTTGTAGCAACACAGACCTACTACTTTGATGTTTGATGATTTAATTTAATGCTATCTGGCAGCATTACTGTGTAGCACAACATTAAGAGCTAATTTTCAAAATGGAGGGGTCCGTAGTTAACTTTTACTCCCTACTACCGGCTGCTGAGAGGGGATATGGAGACCAAGATTTTGATACAGTATTCTCTTTGGACATTTCCACATACTCATTAAGTGAATTATTTGACAGAATGGAGCAACTACTTGTTAGAGAACACAGATTACAGTTTGATATATGGACTTTTGAAAAGTACATAAAACTCAACATCATACCAAGGGGTTTGAGGATAAGCAAGTTTCCTACATTTGAAACACAGGACTCAGAATTTATTACCAAATGGAACTTTGTATTAACAGAATGCTCATTAAGATTAATGAATTTGCTAATTAATTACAAAAGTAAAATGCTTGTAAACATTAGGCAAGAAATAGATGAGTTGCAACAAGTATTGAATAGCAAAAGAATGGAGATAGATTATCCCAAATTTGATTGCATTTTAAGATCTGCACTCACAGAGTCTAAAAACATTATCCTCAACCGTAAACACATAAAATATCAAAGAGATCAACTTGATTATGATACACAATCAGTTTATATATGGAATCACAATAATAGGAGACAAGGTGGGAGGTCAAATAGCAGAAGAGGGAGATCACGGAGCAGGAACAGAGGAAGAGGGAGAGGAATCAATTCTAATTCCAGCAGTACCTATACAGGCCCAGGCAGAATCACAGACAGTGAATTTGAGTCAGGGGGAGAAACGGGAGCTTCAAGTGGGGAAGAGCAGGAGATTGCACCCAAAGGGATATTAAAAAATACACACAAGCAGGTTACACTTCAGGAAAGTGCCCCAGAAATAACACAAGCAAAAAAGAACAAAAACAATCCAAAAACTAATCCCCACTCACATAACACACAGAAAAGTGGCACAGTATCAAAGTATGTGGGCAGTACCGGTCAACAGATAACTAGCAATATTTCCAATGAGGGGGAAGACCGCAGGGAATTTGAGCAGGTTTTTCACCAAGCTCAGGACAAAACTGGAATAGGTCAGCACAAACAGAACAGGTATCCCAAAAGAGGAAACAGAGCAACGAAATACCAATAAAAGAGTATAATGTTATCAACCTCTCCTCAATTACTTTGACACACACACAATTGAAAGTACTCAGTCTGGGTTTAAATTTTGCCCCCTCTTGTTCTTTTGATCTTTTCAGGACCATGCTGGATGTTAACAGATTAATTAGAAATCTCACCCTGAGAAAACATTTTCATGGGAGTAATGAGATGAGGGTTGAGGACCCTGGGATCACAACTTCACTCCAGCATGGCCCTGAAAACTCACAGCACCTGGACTTCTCAGAAACTTGTGATCTTATCGCACTACAGAACTTGGCAACTACAGGAGAAATAGAAAATCCCACACATACGGTTAAGAACTTTAATGGCTTTAAGAATAAATCCACATTCTATCCAATACAATCTAGGGGTTCCATCCTAGAAACTTTTTACAATAGGATAGAACAAGATCTCACACAACTGTCTTATATGACGGATAGAGGTGAGCACAAAGCGAATTTATCACATAAAGAGAAACAAGCTCTATTAGAGCTACAGAAAAACAAAAACCTCATTATCCGCTCAGCGGACAAGGGGGGATCGGTGGTAGTTCAGGACAGAAGTGCTTACATTAGTGAGGCAGAGCGACAACTCAATGATACCAACAACTATGCAAGGCTTACAGGGGATCCCACTGTTCCCTTTCAAAAGGAACTGAGATCACTTTTGGACGATGGTCTGGAGGATGGGCACCTGAACTTAAACACACATGATTTTCTTTTTGTAAAGAATGCGGTTGTGCCCATCTTCCACCATCTTCCAAAGGTGCACAAGAGCTTGACGGATGTTCAGGGACGGCCTATTGTGAGCGGCATAGGGTCACTCCTTGAACATCTGTCACAATGGCTTGATGCAATCCTCTATCCATTTGTGGTCCGCTTACAGAGCCACATAAGAGATACGAAAGATTTATTGAATCTCATGGAAGACTTCAATTGGGAAAGCCAATTCAAGTGGCTGACAATTGATGTCACGGCTCTGTACTCTTCTATTCCACATGGAGAAGGTGTAAAAGCCATAACCTTCTTTCTAGAGGAATTTTCCCATTTTGACGAAACATTTATCAGGTATATTCTGAGAGTCACCTTATTTCTTCTCAATCATAATTATTTCAGGTTCAATGAGGACTTTTTTCTCCAGAGGTGTGGGACAGCAATGGGGGCCAAATTTGCGCCCTCATACGCTAATCTTTTTATGGGTTGGTGGGAGCTGTCCCACATCTATGGAGAAGAAAATAATCATAAGCAATGTATCGCCTTTTATAGGCGATACATAGATGATCTCTTGCTTGTCTGGCAGGGTACAGATGAAGAAATGTCTGACTTCATGTTCAAATTGAATAATAATAGCACAGGTCTCAGATTTACTCATGAGACAAACATTAGTCAGATAAATTTTCTAGACCTTACATTAACAGCTGCTGAAAATGGCAGAGTTAGAACAAGTACCTATCGGAAACCAATTACAAAAAACACTTTGCTTCATGCAAAGAGTTGCCATCCAAAGCAAGTTCCGCTGGCAGTGGCCAAAGGTGAACTCATCAGAATAAAAAGAAACTGTACGGATGAGAGCACTTATCAGGCACAAAGCAGAGATCTGGAGAAGAGACTCCTGCAAAGGGGCTATCCCAAATATACTGTCAAGCAAGCAAAGTCACAGGTAGACAGACTGGATAGGAAGGCACTTTTGCAAGGATCGCTAAGATCCCCTAATCCATCCACTCAGGAAGAAAAAGTTACATTTGTAACAGATTACAGCACAGAGTATAAGAACATCTGTGGTATAATTAACAAACACTTCCATCTACTTAAAGCTGATGACAGACTTGTAGACAGTGTGGACAGGGGTCTTAGATGCTCTTATCGAAAAAGCAAAACTATAGGAAATTATGTGGCACCATCTGAATTGCCCAGGATAACAGGCACAGACGAAAGTTCTTGGCTAAGGCACAGGGGGATGTACAGATGTGGTAGGGCCAGATGCAAACCGTGTGAGAAAGCAATTATCTCGAATGAATTTCGTTCAGAAGTCACAGGTGAAGTGTTCAAAATAACCTCCTGCCTAAACTGTACATCCTCCTATGTCATATATGTTTTATCCTGTGTAGAATGCAAGTTGCAATATGTAGGACTCACCTCAACTGAGGTGAATGTCCGAATACGCAATCACCTGTCTACCATTAAATTGGGAGAGGCAACCACCCCATTGGTCAGACATTTCAAAGATACACATAATAAAAACAGTGCCACTCTGAGA